>NW_023501012.1:0-32365 GCF_013461495.1 Botrytis fragariae
CATTATAACAAACTCTTAACACCCCTGAGAAGGACAGAATATCCCCTGAGAAGGCCACAATATCTAGCTAGTTATACTCCCCTGGGGTCACTGAACTAACGACCTACTTAAACAATATTATTCAACCGTTACCAGCCAACGATGCCTCCCCGTCGGATACCAACACGCCAACAACATGACGAAAGCCATGATCCAGAACAACAGCTTCAGCAAGAACAGGAAGCTGGCACGGGAAATGCGCCGTACGAAGGAAACGAAGAGATGGAACCCAATCAACCCGACCCTCCTTTCAGACTTGTCGAGACAGGACCTCTTGAATCTCCTCAGTGCCAACACAACAGTGATGGCCAGGCTTCAAGAGCTACTTTCGAACAGCTATTGGAACAAGGAACGCGCAGCAGAAGCCGCCATCGCTCAAGAGCAGTTGGACGGGCCACGGTGTCGAACCCATTGGAACCCCATCTACAGCACAGGAATGCCTCCGAAAATCCTGCAGGAATTTTTCCTTCAGTCGAGATACGTGACGGCTCCGTAGCCTCCCTTGCTTCCAGAACGAGGTTGAGTGCTAGGGTGAAAGACCCGGAACCCCTGAATGATGGGATTAACCCTACATTCGAAGCATGGAGATTGCTTGTTTGAAGGAAAACTCCTTGACAATGCCGATCATTACCCGGACGAAGGCGCCAAAGTAAGAGCTATCTTCCGGTGGACTACAGGGGAAGCTCAGAGACACCTTAAGCCCAAAATGATGCGCAAAAGACTTCAAAACGTCTACAGAACCTTTAGACTACCTCGAAGGCATATATTTAGTCTCTAACCGGTTGGAATTAGCCATTGAGGAGTTTCGAGCTTTGAGAATGGGCAGCAACACATTCATCAATTCTATACCCAATCCTAGAGTTAGCTGCGGAATCGATCAACCAGAGGAAAACCTCCGTAGAGAACTAGCTGCGAAGATATCCCTATCATTGAAGAATGCAACCATTGCTACTATGGATAGCTACCCCGATTTTCAAAAATACGTTTCTACCTAACCAATGTAGATGCGAGAATGCGCGCCAGCTACCTAAAGAGCTCGACAATGTTAAAGCAGACATCCGACACTCAGAAGATTACCTTCAAATTCTTCACGATCCGGTGGGGCGCCAAGCCGAGAAAAATCCGCTCTTATGGCCCACTAGAGAGAGTTCTGCAATTCCGGAGTTTTACCCAATCGGAAATCTCATCCCCCTGAAACCCCAGGAAAGTGCTTCACGTGCGGCGCTCCTAATTGGAGTAAAGATCACAAGTGCCAATGAAGATCCAAGAAATTGATGAGATGCAAGAAGACGCCTCCACTAATCTGGACCAATCAGAAGTGGATCCAATCTCCGACACCGATCATGCGAATCGGGAAAAGACTAATCCTTGGCAAAGTCTCCCACCAAGGATTTCAATATACGAAGAATATTGATCTTAGGAGCCTCATGGGAGGTGACAGCTTTGCTGTCACTTGCTACCTACGAACCACGGCTTCCAAGTCCGTTGCCACGCACTGACGGATACCGGCGCTAGCGCCTATCTTCTTATCAACGCTCGTTTGCACGACAAATCTCCAAACGCACGAGCACCCCCATACTTACCTTGGACCGCCATATTGACGTTCAAGGCTACGACGGACGGCCGGGGGCCTCTGTCACTCAAGCTATACGTCTAACCCTACGACTAGACGGTAGAACTTTTATCCAAGCACCATTCTTACTGATTGATATGAAAAGAGACGTAATCCTGGGCAATGGATGGCTTCGATCTCACGATATTATCCCTCGATCCTACAACCACACCCTTATCTGGCCTGCCAACCTGCCAGCTATACCCAGTTTCTCTGGTGGAATCAATGTCCCTCGCAATTCTCTGAGAAACCTCGAAGTCTGTGGCCATGAAGAGCATCAAGCGACGCCGATCGAAGAGATCAATTCTTCGATATCAATTCCATTGACCTCTCTTTCATACCCCGAGCCAAGTTCACTAATCGACACAACTGGGATATTAGAGACAATCTTAGGAAGATGGAAAGATTGATCGAACAATATAAGAATGAAGAAATTTCGGTCCCCTCCGAGGGCACCAAAACCGACACTTTGGTCCCCTCCGAGGGCACCAAAAGGACATCTTGGTCCCCTCCGCAGGCACCAAGACTGCTATCCTCAACCATATTCTTACCAACTCCGATCCTTTTGAATCTCCTCTACATAACTCAATGGACATCACCGCTATCACTGCCGAAGCTTTTAAAATATATACTCGTCGTCGCGATAATACGGTTTTTGGCACTAGCATACATGAAGTCGATAGCATTCTTAAAGATCGCATAGGAAATATGGAACCTGCCGAATTCGAAGAACTCCGTTCTCGGATTCCCACTGTCTACCATGACTGGATTGATGTCTTCTCCAAAACCAGGTCTAATGAGCTGCCTGAACACACTTCCTACGATCACCGTATTGAAATACCAAAAGATACAATCTTAAAAACAAGTCCAATCTATAATATGTCGACTGAAGAACTCTTAGTTGTTAAAGAATACATTATGGATAACTTAAAAAAAGGTTTCATAGAAGCCAGTTCCTCTCCATTCGCTGCGCCAGTTCTATTCGTAGCGAAGCCTGATGGAGGGCTACGATTCTGTATAGATTACCGACGTCTCAACGCTATCACCAAAAGAGACGAATACCCTTTACCACTTATTGACGAGACATTAGCTCGTATCTCTAAAGCTAAAATCTTCACCAAACTCGATATCCGCCAAGCTTTTCATCGAATCCGAATGCACCCTGATTCCGAAGATCTTACTACATTTCGCACACGATACGGAACATACAAGTGTAAAGTCTTACCGTTCGGTTTGACAAATGGTCCGGCCACTTATCAAAGATATATGAATGACGTCCTGTTCGATCTCCTCGATGTTACTTGTACCGCTTACTTAGACGACATCCTCATTTACTCGGAGAACGAAGAAGAACATGAGCGACACGTCATTCAAGTCCTCGATCGCTTACGAAAAGCTGGCCTTCAGGCTGATATAAATAAGTGCGAATTTGGAGTCACCAGGACCAAATACCTAGGTTTCATTATCAGTATCAACGGTGTAGAAGTCGACCCTGAAAAGGTTGAGGTCATTAGAGAATGGAAGCCACCAACCAATGTCCGAGGGGTGCAGTCCTTCCTCGGGTTCTGCAACTTCTACCGTCGGTTCATTCAAGATTTCGGTAGGATTGCCAAACCTCTCGTTCAGTTGACAAAAAAGGACGTCAAGTTTTTATGGGATGATAACTGCAATGCTAGTTTCGAGGAATTGAAAAGACGTCTGATGGATGCCCCTGTGCTGAGACACTATTGCGCTGAGAAGCAGACCATGATCGAAACTGATGCCTCTGATGGAGTGGTCGGTGGAGTCCTCTCCCAGCTTCAAGAAGACAGCCAATGGCACCCTGTGGCCTTCTTCACCAAGACTATGCTTCCGGCCGAGATGAACTACGCTATCTTTGACAAAGAAATGCTTGCCATTGTGAAAGCATTCAAGACATGGCGTGCTGAATGTACCGCTTCGCCCCATTGCATTAAAGTTTACACCGACCACAAGGCACTAGAATACTTCATGACAAAAAGGACTTTGAATCAGAGACAAGCGGGATGGGCTGAAACCCTATCGAATTTCTGGTTCGAGATTGCGTATCGGTCAGGGGTTAGCAATGCTGCTGCGGACGCCTTGAGTCGCAGAGAACAAGATACTGCAGATCAAGATCTTAAACGATCGGAACAACGCACTCAAACCCTCCTGCCAGACACAGTTCTCGATAAAAGGATTGTCGATGAACTCAGCACGGAGGGGGAGGAGGTGTCAGAATTGTTAGCTATCGATGCCGAAGACATGGATTTGATAGACAAAATTCTGACAGTCAACCGAAACCACCCTTCTCTACAAGCAGAACGTGATTTGGCAACCCGCTTGAAGAAAGGATACTCTATGAGAAACGGTCTCGTCCTACACAAAGACCGTCTTGTTGTTCCCGATGTAGACCATCTGCGTACTAGTCTCATAGAAGAAGCCCACACTCAAATCTCTTCAGCACATCCTGGAAAAACTAAGACCAAGCTGATCCTTAGGAAAAGATATTTCTGGAAGGGTATGTCAGAATTCATTGACCAGTATGTCGACAACTGTACCACCTGTCATAACTTCCATACTCCCAGAGATAAGACGCCAGGATTTCTACAACCATTGCCTGTACCCTCAAGACCCTGGGCAGACGTATCCATGGATTTCAAAACATTTCCTATTGACAAGTTTGGTTACAACAATGTCTTTGTGGTAGTAGATAGATTATCGAAACAGTCCATCTCCATACCATGCTATAAGACTACCAACGCCAGGGATATGGCAATGATGTATTTAAACAACATCTATCGATGGAAAGGTGCTCCAAAGACCATAACCTCCGATAGAGGCCCCCAATTCATATCTCTTTTTTGGAAAGAATTCACCCGGATCTTGGGCGTCAAGTTGAAACTTTCCACAGCATACCACCCTCAAACAGATGGTCAAACGGAGATCATGAATCAGTATCTAGACCAGCGCCTACGTCCTTACATCAATTACTACCAGGACAACTGGTCAGAGCTCTTGTGTATCATGGATTATGCCCAGCTCACCCTTCCGCACGAAAGTCTGGGAATGTCCCCCTTCGAGCTTCAGAATGGGTACGGACCTGTCACCTCTTTTGATTGGGATAGGTCCCTCGCCGCTTCTACGGTTCAAGAGAAACTTTCTCAAGAAGAAGCGCAAGCTTTTGCATCTAGGATGCACAAAGCCTGGGAAGTAGCCAAAGAAATTATCCTCAAGTCCCAAGACAAAAAAAGAAGGGACATCGACAAGCACAGACGAGCTATCAATTTCGAGGTTGGCGACAAAGTCTTCGTTACTACAAAAAACTTTGCCACTGAGAGACCTAGCCGAAAGCTCGATCTGCAGATGGCCGGTCCTTACACCATTCTTTCCAAAGAGGGCCATTCTTATCGCCTTGACCTGCCCGACAGCATGAAAGTGCACAAAGTCTTCTCTCCAGACAAGCTTCGAAAAGCACCCGACAATCCTGTGCCTGGTCAAAAAGTCGACCCCCCACCTCCAATCGTAGTCGCAGCAGACGCTGAATTCGAGGTCCAAGACATACTAGCCTCGAAGATTGTCCGAAAAGAGGTTCGTTACAAGGTAAGGTGGGTAGGCTATGACGACGACCCTGTATGGTACCACTGCAGAGATGTGATGTATGCACCTCACAAAGTTAGAAGCTTCCATGCGCAATACCCGCATGCCGCAGGTCCTCCGGAGAACTTACCAAAGTGGATAAAGAGCTGGGAAGACGGCATCGATGACTACGATAATCTGGCAAGTGGAAAACCCATGGACATAGGTATGAGACAGACTTACCTAGCCAGTTTACCTCGAGAAGAGTAGGCTTGCGCACGGGCCTTTTCCCATCATCACGAGAATTTGTTTGCTTTATATTTACTTTTTGTTTGCATTTTTTACGTTTTTTTCATTTGTATTTTACTTTCGTGAATCAACTTCACCTAAACCAAATTAACTCTTCGATTCAACTCGGAAGTAATAAAAAATTAGCGATGTTTCAAGCTTTACGCAACGTCTTTAGCTCCCCAACACGCCCCGCCGAGCAGCGAGCTCAGGCAACACCATCCAGATCTCCCGCGCTCTCCCCCTCGCGACCAATACCAGATGGTGAGGAGCAAGATCTGCTAGACCAGCAGTTGCGAGCTGCAACACCCACTCCACCGCCTGCAGACTCATCTGCCCTTACTCTTACCTCCGGCGAGTCCATCCATTTCACCGACATCCTCGCGTACATCGACTCACATCCAACCCTCCCAAAGCTCCAGCAAGCCGAAATGATCGAATTCGGCAAAACACAATCTGTAAAGCTCGGCACCGGCTTAGACAGCTTCGCTGCCAGATTATGGGCCTACGAGATGAAGGAGGAACTTTACAAATGTTGGAATATGACGAAGGAGGACTCGGAAGCTAAGCATGCGGTTTTCACGGCTATGGCCACCCGCGGCAAACGTTCACAGAAAGACATTGAACTCGCCACCAAGCGACTAAATGGCCTTGTGGACGAGAGAAGCAAATGCCTGGGTCAGCTCGTTCGAAGCAACGCCAGATGGAAGGACAATGTGACTGGAACCACGGCCTTCGCCCGATTCCTTAAAGCCGCCCCAGACGGCCTCACCGCTTGCTGTGCATTGAACACAGTAGTCATCGAACGATTTGAGAAGATCGAAAATCATCAACAAGGTGGCGTTCGCTTCCCCGGACCGACCACCGCCGACATCAAGAGAGCTCAAGCCCTCTTAAGAAACGCCCCTCATCGTGCCTCCCTCCGCCCCTCCTGTAAACTCTCCTTGCTACGAAAGTATGGTATGCATATGCTGCCCGAAGGCATTTGCGACGAATGGCAAAACAACGAACCACACCGAATAACCAGCTCCTGGTTCGACGGAGAAGAAGAAAGAGAAGATGAGCAGTACACCTTGAAGGTGATAAACGATGTCCCGCTCCACAATCGAACAACTCGCGCGACTGCAGCTAGCCCCCTGCGACAAGCGTATGATGCTCCGATCGACATCTCTGATGATGAAGATGGCAGTGGCGAGGAAGACGAACCGCCGGCTACACCATCGAGAAAAAGAAAGGCGACAAGGAAGGTGGAGGAAGAAGTGGTGGTGAAAAAGGAGCCTAGGTCTCCGGAGACAAAGAAGCAAAGGAAGGGATAAGAACGGACTTGAGGGCAAGCCGTTTCTCAAAGGGGGGGTGATGTGACGATCCGGCCTCAGGCCTAGATTAGTCATCCATTTGCCCCACCTGGCAGGGCAAATCTCGCTTCGTCTTGGTCCCCTCTTGGTCCCCTCCTGGTCCCCTCCAGGCCTATAAAAGCCTCTTACAGGTTCATTCTTTGTACAGTAGTTTGTTATTCTCTAGTTACGATAATTGATTCATCCTATCACTATGACTTGACTCCGTTGCCGTCACATTAGCCACTAATCTAACCTTAAATTGCTTTATTTTATTATTTTTTGTCTTAATTGTGACGGCAACGGAGTCAAGTCATAGTGATAGGATGAATCAATTATCGTAACTAGAGAATAACAAACTACTGTACAAAGAATGAACCTGTAAGAGGCTTTTATAGGCCTGGAGGGGACCAGGAGGGGACCAAGAGGGGACCAAGACGAAGCGAGATTTGCCCTGCCAGGTGGGGCAAATGGATGACTAATCTAGGCCTGAGGCCGGATCGTCACAGCTAAAGGATTTAGCTAAATTTTAAATAAAAATTATAATAAAACCTTTGCCCCCACTATTCAACTCAATACTTTTCACCTTTTCCTTGTAATTGTTGTAAAAAAGAACCTCAAATATTCCTATTTCGATATTAAAAATGTGTTTATTGAATTATATTTAAAAAAAAAATCTATTTAGTATTTCTTTAAAATATTAATATTAATCACAACCACATTCTACATACACTTCAAAGTTTTTATAAACTAAAACAAACCAATAAAGATTAAAGTCTTCTTCTAAAAAAAGAATTAATTAAAATAGATTTTATATAAAGTCTTGTGGATCCATATTTATATATCAATTATTTGCGCTAGTTAATTCTCCTAGTATATATAGATAATATTATTGTTGGATGGACTTTATAAGGTGTATATACATAATATGTAAGGGGATTAAATGGTATTGTTATTCTTGCTTACCCCCTTCGTACGAAGGGGGTAGATAGCTATATATATCTAGATATGGTTTTATCCCACTTACGCTTGAAAGGTGGAGGTGGGGTAAACACGTGGTTTGTCACGTGGTTTGCTCACGTGTTCCGACACAGGCTTTACTTTTTCTTTTTCGTACGAAGTGCATTCGTACAAATCCTATTGTCAATTTGGAACTCGTGACAGGCAGCCATCATATCGGTTAGTCCAAACCTTGTACCCATAGATTTATCAAATGAGTATAGAGAATCTGATTCAAATCAATTAAAACGCCGTACTAAAACCCATCAAAATCCATCAAATCCATCAAGGTTTCATATCATAGATAATCTTCGGCTATTTCGGATAATGTGCCAGGTTTCGGATCAATACTGACATCTTTAAAACTATAGAAAAATCGAATTTTACTAATCAATCGAAATATATGTCTTACCGCTGCCAAGAAAGCAATCGCTTGTACCGAAATTTACCCCACACTTGCTGTAAGACTAGCATTGTACGTAACATGCTAACCTTCGTACGAATAGGGCTCTCCAATTGTACAATGCAGCAAATGCAGCAGCATAGCATAATCAGAATCCCGTTCTTCCGATTGATGGGAGGGAGCTAGCTCCTTATTGTCACAATGCTCTTCAGCTCGCTTTTTTAACTATACCAGGAAATCCTGTTCCTTTTGTTCATAATTGGATTACACCTGCCCAAATCAGATCAATACGGGCTTCGTATATAAATGGCTTATTAATATAAAGTCGGGGGATTCTTATTGAGGGGTCTTGTGGAGAATATCATCGTCGCGGATTATCGCCTTTTCTGGATTGTTGTTGCGTACAGGGTTATTTTGGCAATAGCTGTAGAAATTGCAAATAGAGAGATCACGGAATTCGGTGTGTACAATCCAATCGTCCGCGTGCTGGTCCTGCCGGCAGCAGATGCAATCCTCTGCCTCCTCCTCGTTTTTCTCCCGATCAGAGTCCTACTCCTTTTTCTTCGGCGAAAAAGCCTTTTTTGCTTGGTTTTGGTTCCGCAGATGAGCCTTTTGTTATCAATTGATTCGTACACATCTTTTGCTTTGTACAATATCTGGGATATTTTTGTCTTTTGCAGAATAAGAAATGGAAATAGAAGTATTTGTTGAAAACTTCTTCAAAACAATATAAAATAATAAGAAAAAAAAAACGAAATATCATTAACACCGTATCCCAATTATCACTTTAGTTTGTACGTAGGTCTAGTTGACCTTTGTACGAATCTCTCGTTTCACTCATCCCTCTACACGTACGACAAGTGTATTGGTGTCAACAAACTTTTCTAATGCTTTATTCGGGTTTGCCTTTGTTATTGCGTTCGTAATATTATCAAGTCCATTGATTCATCTTACTTTTGTCAACTCTCTTCGTTCATATAATTAACAAAGTGCCATGATGTTGATTATTAGCCTTTTCTCTTTCGTAGTATCTAATTTAACAAGGCATTCATATAAAGAATACGAATCTGTATATATAATAACTGAAATATCGGGGATATCAAATTGTGAGGTGATAATTTGTAAAATAGACTATATTACAAGATTAATATCTACTCCTACTACCATTCCATATATTTCAAATACTAATACACTACATATAACTTTTTTGCTTTTTGTACTATTATAATAAATGATATTGCCTCTTAGCTCAAAGGTATTTTCGTTTGATATATCCTCATTAGCAAATATAATAATAAATCCTATTTGACTGCTTAAATCCTTGTTATTAGTAAAAAATCCGTTAACGAAAATGAATAGCTTTATATGATCTTTTTTAAAAAGAATAAAGCGAAATTCTCGATTTAGGTTTAATATTTGCCAATCTAGTTTTTTATTGAGCAATTTGATATTTTCGTCCAATGGATCCTGATGCTATACAGCGGTTAATAGGTTGTACGATACTTTCGGTTAACAAATTGTAGTAATATATACTCTTCGAGCTCTTTGTTTGCGATATTACTCTGAATTATTAACTTTTCCGATTTTCTTTCCTTAACCTTTTTGTGTAAGCATAAGGCCTTTGTTCGTACATCGTATAATGCATCCATTGAAGATCAGCAAGGTATCGTCTATAAGGCACTCTCCTGGTTTAACTTTGATATCTGCATATATCAATTCTTTATTTTCTAGATCCAGGAATTGCTGATTTGTAAGAATGAGAGTATTGTCCATCTGCATTCCTACAATTCCAAATCGTACATTCTTTGAATTCGAGATTAGTAAGCAGGGGTCATATGATGATGTGATTATATTCAGTTTCTCTTGATAGTGTTTCCAGTACATTGCCCACCAATGTGTTCCTGCTTTTGCAATGCTATACAATGGTTTCTTAACTATCATAATCATACCTTTTACATACTTTTCTTGAAGCTCTTTTAATAAGTTTGCTAGTATAATTCGATTTAGGAATATTTTTGATTGTATATATACTTGTGTGACATCTTGTATTATGAGCTTGATACCCATTGATTTTAATATTGGAGCTAAAGCTATAATAATTCTTTGGCTTAATCTTTGAATTGTGGGTGCTTATATCAAAATTGTTTCTTTTCCGGAATTGTTATATACTTGAATAACTAGACATGACTTTTCGTACAGGGAATTTGTTGTATGTCCTTTAACTTCGTTTATAAAACATAAATTGAAGAGTCTTCTAGTGTATACAAAGAGATTGTATTTAACAAATTCGAAGATATTTCTTATAATCAGACTATCAATTTCTTATGTTTATAAAGTTTTAAATGGTTGATCTTCTATTTTGATAATACTTTTTGTACGAAGATCAATTGCAAGATCTAATGCCTCTTACTCTTTCTTTATAATAAAAACTTTTGATAAATTTCGATTATTTTATATTACAGCAATAAGTTAATTGTATTCATTATTTATCTCTTGGACATCCTGAGGGGGTAATATTCTTGGGATTTCGATTTGAAATAATGTACAAAATGTAAATATAACTGTTTTCTTTTTTTCTATACTAGCTCATATACATTTTTTCTCGAATTCCTTATTCTCCTATTATTAACTTGGTGGGGATGAAGAGTTCACTGGGAGTGAATTCGATGATGATATTTCTATCAAAGATGGTTTTTTGTATGTATCCTCATAAAATGGTTTTACTACTGTTGTACGAAATTCTGTAGGGCCATGGGGGAGATCGACTGTACAATTTTGATTTGTAATTACAATCAATCTGTAGGATCCTATTCAGTCTTTCTTTTCTCTCCATACTTGTACTAACGAATTTAAAGGTAGGTTTAGAGTTTCATATGTGCTTGGGCCATTTCTAGTAGTAAGTGAATCTTGTATTGCACATTTTGCATAAATCTTTCAAATCTTTTTCATTGCATATCAATATGTTTTTGCTCATTTCAAAATTGATTGGGATAATGGGTTGTATAAGGTTATACAAGGATATGCTCTATATACAAGAAGGATTGGGATGAGATCATTTGGTTCTGTAGTATTATTTACTACTTTGACTGCCATTTGCAGAATTACTTCTTTTTCAAGGTTTTCATCTTTCAATTTTTTTTTGAATATTTTGTACACACGTCGTATAAGTGTATGAAATCTCTCGACTTTACCAATTGCATTATAAGCCTCTACAGGGACTTCACGAATATCAATTTGTAATACTTTTGCATTTTACTGAAATTCAATTGATGCAAAGTTTGTACCAGCATTGTGTGATATATGATCTAATGGATCAAAATATATATCAATCCAACATTTTCGAATTATATTCCAAATTGTCTTTGTGCTCATGTCACATACAAATACTGCAGCGTTATATGCAGTAGCTTTATTAATGATATGGAGAACTGGTTTTCCTTTAATATAAAATACATCCAGAATGATTGAATAATTGAATTCGATGTTGTCTTTGATTGTGAATTTGAATCGTCCAGGGGATTTTGTATGAAGTTAGCAATGTTTATATATTTTGTTGAGTTTCTCAATCGTTTGAGAGTTAATATCTGTATATCCTGTATGATTGAGTATATTAACAAGTTTTCGTACAAAGAAGTGTCCGAATTTTCGATATATTTGTCGAAATTCAATTTCTATTAAATAATTGTATGTAATAATTTCTTCTATTTAATCGAATAGTATAAAAGAGTGTCCCCATTTACGTACAATAGGAATTATCTTATTACCTTATTTTAGCACATTTACTAGATTATCAAGAATAACCTGTAGACGATTTATATCCTGCAAATACATGAGAAATGGAGTATTCATTGGTACAATGAAAAAGGTAATATTTCCAAATAGTGTTTGGATAGTAATATCACCTTATAATCGTACTGAGCCTTTTCCGAATTTGATATTATGTTTAGCCCCTTTTGTACATATAATGTCTTTCTCCCTTTCTAATACTTGGACTTGAAATTCTTCTGTTGTTAATATTTCTGATACTTCTGTATCTGAAATGATTTTTTGAAATATATTTGCTGAATATTGATCTTAAAATTGAAATATTTCGCTTGTATTATTAATCTTTTTGTATAATTAATTAAATTGATTGCTTTGTAGGTATATATGCATTAAGAATTGTCTTTCGAGAAGCTCTACTATGTACATACCATTAATACATCCTATTTTAGTAAAGTATGTTTTGAATTGAATTAATTAATTATTTGAAGATTTAGTTTATGGGTATTCAGAATTTTCATTCTTATCTAATATTTTATTCTTTTTGTATTCAAGATTTGGTTCACTCTTATATCTCAGGAGATATTATTTGAATATTTCTTTATTTATTTTTTGCTTTATTATATATTAACTGAATTTCGACTTTTATTCCTCGTTCATATGATTTATTAATTAATATTCTGATTACTTGTATACAAAGCATTTTTATATCAATATACATGGTATTATTTGGGAGTATTAGGGTTTTTTTATTGAATTTGCTAATAAATAATTATGAGAGGGGGTGAATCTTCCCTTTAATTGATCTCGATATTGTTCTTGAGTTTGATATAAGCCTCAGCCTTCATATATATAATCCATCCAGTATATTTCTGTATCGGGCAGGTTATTAGTTATTGAATCTACTATATAAGTATTTGTTGTTCGTATTCGCTTAGTTTAACCAATAGCATTTCGAAGATTAGCACAAAGGTCTTTGTATGACGCAGTGGGGTGTAGTAACACAATATTGCATTCGGGGATATTGCGACAAGCATTTATTGTTTGATCTCTTAGCATCAATTTCAATTGATATAAATCTACCAATTTATGTTATAGTATACAAAGAGTATCGAAAAGCTTTTCCAATTATTCCGAAAGTGTCTTATCAGAGTATTTTCGTATAATCTATAGAAATGTTGTATTACACCATTCAATAAAATATTTCTAATATCTTTTTTCTGTTTCGAAATACATTTTCATAAGTATAATTATTTCTTTGAATTTTAGATTTCTATTACTGATTTTGTTGAAATAGAATAATAATACAAAGCCTTGAAGTATTATTGAAAAAGCTGATTCATATTCGTTTTAATCAATTCCGATTTTTCTATAAAGTTCATAAAATATTTGAAGCTTTTTCTCTAAGAAGTTGTACTCTCCACCACTATATTTGAATTCGCTATTATTATACACTTTCATCAAATCTGGGAGAAGATTTCGTCCGTATTCTGTATTAGATGTATTTTGTCTTATTGAACGATTTGATAATATAAAATCAAAAGGAGGTTAGCTTTGAATTCTTTGTTGTTATTCATTTTATTTAATTGTATTAAAAGAATCTAATATATGTAATACTTGGATTTGGGTCGATTTCTTTGGTACAATAATTTCGTATATATCCGCATATTCTTTACTAAGTTCTTGAGCTTCTTTTTCAATATTTTTTGTATATTCAGGGAATATTTCCTTTGGAATGATTTTAGAAAGGACTTTTGCATAATTCAGACTTCCTTTAGTTTATCAAACTTGAAATCTGTGGACAACAAATTGAATTTGGATAAGTTTGAAGGCTTTGTGATATGCGATTTTGAATATAGCCTTAGTCTATCCTTTGTATCATTCCTGAAATTCGTTTTATAATCTTTGTCCTTTATATTGTCTAAATTGCGAGTTAACAAGCCACATAGTTATATCAGTATTTACTTGAGATTCGGTAAGTTCTGTACTTAAATTCAATTGTTTCCCCCAGAATGTAGAATCCACTTCATACGGAAGTGATTCAGATATTGGAAAAACCATATTGAATAATAATGTTCGATGTCGTATTGTATCGAGCGTATTTGTCGTATAGCATGTACGAGGGCGTGATGGACGCAGATAGAATCGATATAAATCAAACTATCCTGAAGAAAACACAACTGTAGTCAGGGATCTCTTCTTAGCACATAATTCGAAAAGATAGTATGGGGAACGTAGTATTCTAGTTCTTCCACACAAATCGTATGTAAACTAAGTCTAATACGATTTTGTTCGTCTTCTCAGAAAGATATCTCTTCTCATTAGGTTCGACCTTGCCGTTCTGTGATTGAGTCTAATCAATCACTGATCAGTGTTGGATGGACTTTATAAGGTGTATATACATAATATGTAAGGGGATTAAATGGTATTGTTATTCTTGCTTACCCCCTTCGTACGAAGGGGGTAGATAGCTATATATATCTAGATATGGTTTTATCCCACTTACGCTTGAAAGGTGGAGGTGGGGTAAACACGTGGTTTGTCACGTGGTTTGCTCACGTGTTCCGACAATTATCACTACTGTTACACAAAAATAAAATATTTAATAATTTTATTATAATCTTTTTGTTTGATTTAATATTAAAAACCTAAAAAAGATTAGTAAGATCTTAGGAGTGCGTATTATTTGTAATAAATCAGAAAGAATATTAACTATAGATCAAAAAAAATATCTGGATACAATACTTATCCGATTCAGAATCTCTCATGGTTAATATACTCCAAGAAAGATATTAATCTCGGATTACAACCAACTACAACCAACACTCCCAAACAACAAACTTATTAATATAAATGAATATTAGTAAGTAATTGGTAGTACAATTTATTTTATGGTTTACACTAGATTGGACATTACATTTAATCTCAGGAGATTAGTATAAGCTATGTTTAACCCTGTCAAACACTATAGCATTACACTCAAAAATCTTATAAGATATTTAAGATCAATTATTAAATAAAAACTACATTTTGGGCCTGGGGGAGTTCAATCAAATATTTACAAAGAATATAACCTCCTATAACACACCATCAAAATATATACCAATGCAGATTGGGCAAGCAATAAAACCAATCAAAAAAGTATCTCTAATAAAATAATAATATTTTATAGTGGATTAATTTTATGGGTAAACAAAAAGTAGATATTTATAGTTACATCTAATACAAAAACTAAATACATTTTTATAACAATATTCACCAAACAAAAACAATAGATAGCCCAACTCTTAAAAAACTTAAAACAACCACAATACATCAAAAGCAACAATAAAATTCAAATACTCAAAAACAACCAAAAAACACTAACATTAACCAAAAACCCACATTTACACAAGCAATCAAAGTATATTAACATCTATCATCACTTCATTCAAAATTTTATAAAAAAATATTTAGTTAATATCAGTTATATCAATATAAGCAATATAACTGCAAATAGATTAATAAAACCATACACAAAAATAATATTTGAAAGATTTAAAAATATGCTGGGGTTTTAAAAAAAATAAACTCTTTAAAAAAGTATTAGAAATTATAATATATACTCCAAAATCGATTAAATTGATTAAATTGATTAAATCAATTAAATTAACCAAATTAACCAAATTAATTGATTAAATTAATTAAATTGATTAAATTGATTAAAATTATTAAATCCATCTATTTCACCTATTTCATCAGATTCATTAAATTTATCTTACATCGAATTTATCAAAAATTAATGATTTCAAGAAAATCACATGAAATAATAAATAAGCTTAAAGTCTATTCACATACAATCAGATTTTAATAATTTCCCATATTAAAATAATAACCCTACAATCAAGAAATAACAAATTTCGAAGTAATCAGTTATTGGGTATATAAAAAGAATTTTAAAGAAATTAATTATTGAAATTGAAAAAATAAGCTTTTTGGGGGAATGTTGGAAGTTATGGTATGTGCTTTAAGTTATTGTATATATATTATTTCTATTTTATAATTAGATTTTATTTTAGTATGATTAATTTATATAGTCAATAATACATGTATTCCATTGGTCTGCTCCTTTATTTTCAACATAGTTCTTATATAAAATAAGATCTATAGGAAATTATTATTATTGTATTGATTTTCCTTTATATATAATGAATAGATTAAATACTTTTTTAATAGCTGAAATATATTCAATAAAAGATATCCAAACTTTTGAATTAGATTGTTTTTTCTAAATAAATTTTCAATTAGTATTTTTTATTATTAATTTATTAAATCCCTAATCCTTTATAATCCCTGCGTTATTTATATTCTATTTATTTTCTAATTTAATAACCTTGATTTCAGAAATTAAGAAATATTAGAACTACTTTTTAATAATATCAGATATAATATTAAAGATTTATACAAAATCGATATAATATAACCTTTTAGTTTTAATAAAAGAATTCCATTTAAAAAAACTTTTTATTTATCTTTTTCTAATTAGTGAATCCTTTTTTTGTATAATAAAAAGGTGATTTGCTATATTTCTTATTTATTAATATATTATATTAATATTAAGAGATTTTTATATTAATATTCAGTTTATTAATAATTTCTTTTAAATTAAAACTATCTTTTATTAACTTTGGGTACTTTCTTGATGTGATATATTACTATATATATAATTATAAAATATATTATGTAATATATTATAATTCAAGCTAGTCTTTTTAATACTAGTTCTATTTATTATTACTTTAAGTGTTTCCTGAAAATCATTTTCGAGATAATTATTCTTTATTATATAAATATAGTAATTTCAAAATTTCGAATTAATTGATTAAAGAATTATAGAATTATTGAAGCTTTAAATATAATAATGATTTAAAGTGGGGTGATTTTTGATGTGTTCGAAATGTGGGGGTGTCCGATATATAGGGGTGCAGACTTAATCTCTCTAGTAGTGTTCAGTTTAATTTCCGCATCTGTGTCAACGACATCGCCTGCCTAGAGAGAACTAGGACAATGTGGGTAAGCACCGACTTGATTGTTTCTCCACGATGGTGTGTACTATGGGATATGCAAGTACACCTAAATATAACCCAAATCAGTAGGACTCTTGTGATATAGTTATATCTATTTAATGTACATTAGTCCAAGATGAATATTCGGTGATTGTTGAACTTTCCATAGAAGTCAAACACTAAATTCTCGATATCTTGACAATGAAAGAAGTTATTGCTATAAAAATACGCGGAAATGACTCAAACGAGCTTTTAGATCACCGAAGAACTTCAAAGTACGGAATTCAAGTCTTCCCGCGTTCAGCGCCCTTCGAGTAAAGTTTGGTGCATTGAAAGTTCTAGCGCCCCTCCAATTATTATGGGACGGCGAAGATAGTTACAGCTCTTCATAATACTTCAATTTGTTTCCTTTGACTATTATATCTCCATCGTGAGTTAAATTGTCAATCGCAACCCCCTCTGATGACTGTCGTCGCTGAATCATGTAGTGCTGAGGAAATATTAGCACCGACCCTTTCATTTCTCAACGACGATCAATTTTCTATGCCTAAAATGAAGTCTGTATATTCATTAAAGCTACTAAGTCTCTGGGGTTAAGTTTATCTGCAGTCAAAATCAATTCCGAGGCCAATATCCTTGGTTGTGGGAAGTTAAGTAAAGGACTTGTTAGGTGAACACCCCCTGGGCAAGAAGTCCATGAGAAAAAATCTCTTACTGTAAAATGTAGCCATAATCTGTATCAATCTCATAAATTTTGTCGTTTTTATATTTGATCCAGTTCTCACACTGCATTACTTTTTTTCGATCATTATCTGCGAACTTTGTTCCTCTGGGATGAGCATGACCAGAGGTAGCTATTGCATGATAGTTAAGAGATTTGATTTGAACATTAACTGGTACTTCAATTGAAACAGTTTTTTGATTTAGCGGCTTTGACTTATGTGAGTAGTCTGTCTGGGCGATTCCGTAGCCTGGCAAATCGTCACTTCTAATGAAACCATCTCTATCCTTATTCTGATGATTTGAACACCAGTTCCACAATTTTAAAGAGTTCAATGAACTCAGAACTTTTTTTGAGAATTTCACAAACACTCTAGAACTTGAGATATGAAAAACGACTGGTAGCCGTGATGGAGCTACGCAAGTATTCTTATGAGGCCTCTTAAAGATTGAAAGATAGGATTGTTGGTTTGAGAAGGATACAGATGACGTAGCACCCACGATGATAGGTCCTAAATGTCAATGTTGTATTTTGTCTCAAGAGCTAGGTAGCAACCAGAAGAAGCAACCTTTATATGCATTGAGGCTAGCCCTCTCGCTTAGTGTACCACAGTAGCCTAATGACTTAAGGTCATTCACCCATGTTCATACAAGAATATTTATAAGAATATCTCCCTACGTGCCACTCGTTGTGATCATGCATCTTTGATCTTGCAACGAGCTATGATCGTTTGATCTAGTGACTTCAATATGTTCCGACCCTTTTCATCTAAATCAAGCGCTCCACATGCTGTCTGCAATGGAAAACATGTAGAGGAAACTCCATAAAGCATGAAATCATCTTGTAGAATGTATTCCATGCTCTGGTAAATTTGAACGCTCAACTCGAGACAAATCTCTCGAAGTCCCCTGGCATCATATATCGCTTTGTGAACTAGCCGCTCCAATTCCGGATACTTCTCCAAAAGAACATGAATATCTATTAAGCATATAAGCTGAAAGGCCCAAAAGTAGATAAAGACATTGGCAGTGCTCAAATCCTGAAACCACCATAGATTGAGGTTACTTTTACATTCTATTTCAATGTTCCGTCGCCAATAGAGTGGTCTTGATGAAGTTTTTAGATATGAACAATGCCAGGCTTCAAGAAGAGCTTTGCTATTTGCCAGCTCTTTAATTCGATCCTGTACAATTTCTATAGTAGCGGTACAAGGATTGTGTATTGACACATCGACTCTTTCTAAAGTCCCTGGAATACACGAAGCCACACCTAGAAGGCTTTGTAATGGTGAAGAACGATGATTTTGGAAGGGGGTATGGACCCAAGAGTCCTCTGCCAAAAAAGTCGCCTTACGAAGAATGAAAGCTTGGAGTATCTGGAGCGTAGATCATTCAGTCAGAGAAACATAGTACCATACTGTGCGAACTTACTAATAGGGGTCTAAAGCCTATAAAAAGAGTGTGTTCAACACCAGACGCAAAAAGTTCGGGAGGTGAGAGTTGAAACATTCTACTAACTCCTTCCACATGTATCAGCCAACTGGATGGACGTATTGGTGAGAGTACCTATTTGCAATTCTCAAAACGTCAGCACCTCTTTTAATATTCGTCTACGCCTGCTTGGTAAAAAAGTCTTTAGATTATAAATTCGCGAGCTTATGAGACGTACCTCTACGAGAGCTAGACACATAACCGTTGCTACGAGCTCGTTACGATAAAAACTTTTGCATACTGCCAGATTCTGCGCCAAAAGATGGAGACTTTTTTCATACTGAACAGAAATGGAGTCAACCATATTTATGCTACGTCGATAAGCAGTAATAGACAGAGCTAGAGCACTTGACGCTGATTGAAGACATTCAGCAAGGGGACCAATTGTATCGATAGTCAGCTCAGGTAAGGCTGTGACCCATGAGCCACATACCCGAGGAGATTGTACAAGTGATGTGGGAGTCTCAAAACCAGTTTCATCCAAAGGAACGAAATTATGTAAAATTACCAAGATGATATCTTGTGTGGTATCAAGGCCCGTTAAACATAGATGGGACATCGATGATGAACCCCTGTACAATCCAGTCATCTCGTGGGAGATATTCGGTGCGTCCTTACAGTTTGGAACACTTAGGGCTGGGTCACTAAGAATCGATCCGGATGCTGGTCCCGACTCTGATGCCAGGGGTTTATATGAATTTTCTGCCTCTCTTCCAGATTTAGTCGCTATAAACGGTACGAACAGGGCCTCAGGATACCCTTCACATTTTCGCTTGCTATGCAGACATTGCGAACATGCTGGAAGCTTGCCATCACACTGTAAGACGCGTAAAATGGTAAGATAGTGTCTTGATCAACTAAACCAAATTAGACTACCCAGGGGGTGTGGGCTGACCTGAAGTTTTCGCTTTCGACAAGTGTGGCACAGATTCTTCTTCCGGACCTTCATAGCTGACGCAATTACAATTTAAAGCATCAGAATTGATAGCTCAATAACTCAATAAAAAGGAGTTGAAAGTTTTTGATGACAAAAATGACAGATTGAAAGAATAATGCATTACTAAAAGTTGAATTTCCAGGAGTCGTGCGTTTTAGTGGCGGCCAGTATCAAAGCCCGGCATCACATGACAGTGAGTTCTCTCCAATCGGCACATTTATGGTGGGTCGGCTTTTGAAACCATTTTGGGCTTAGTGGTAGTTGCTCTAGTCAGGGATGTACAAGGGGGCTCACAAGACCTCTTTATGCTGTTTAATCTAGAGTGATGGCATATATCCAATCTTGCGAGAAATTTTTCCTGGCTGATCAAGCAACTACGAAGTATTACTCAGTAGAATCAGATGGAATTACCAATCTTGGCCTCTACAAGCCTTCAATTGATGATGAACTTTTATATAAATACCGTCGCTGCGGATTGTCGAATCTGTGTATACTAAGAAACTCTCACATCACTTGCTTCTCACCAATCTTTTCACAATCCTCTATTATCTAAACTTTTGAACTTTGGCTCTTCAGTAACTTCTATAGTCATGCCTGCTTCTACATTCAAGAACAATGTCAGCATCACTCACATTGGAACTGCCACCGCTGTTCTCAATATTGATGGCATTAGCTTCCTCACCGATCCATTTTTCTCTCCGGCTGGCTCTGAATGGGATTCTGTACCTGGTGCACCCAAAATCAAGGTCCATAAGGACCCCGCTCTGAAGATGGATCAACTTCCTCCAATTGACGCAGTTCTACTCAGTCATGAAAACCACCCTGACAACCTCGACGAACTTGGACGTCAACTTCTAGATGGCCGTCACGTTTGTACAACGAAAGATGGTGCAAAGAATCTCGCGCCTCGTCCTGGTGTTCTTGGATTCGACGATTGGGAGGAGAAGGATGTAGTCATTGCTGGAACCACTTTCCATATTACAGCTACTCCTTGCAAGCACTGGCCTGGCCATGAGTGCGTCGGATTCGTTGTACACACCGAAAGCTTTGGCGTTGCTTTTGACGGTCGACTTAATGCAATTTATTTCTCCGGAGACACCGTCTACATTGAGGAACTTGCCAAGATAGCTGATAAATATCATATCGCTATCGCTCTCTTGAACTGCGGTCAAGCAACCATCGAGAACTTTGACGCGGAGGGCCAACCAAGCCAGACTGGTGAATCTCTTCAGATTACCATGGGTGGTCACCAAGCTGCTCACCTCTTTCGGGATATCAAAGCAGATGTTTTGGTGCCTATGCACTACGAGTCATGGGATCATTTCAAGCAACAAGAGGATGGGCTTTCAGCAGAGTTCGGTGAGGAGGGGATTTTGTCGCGAGTTCGTTGGCTTCAGCCCGGAAAAGCAGTGCCAATTGCCTCTGGTATATAAACGGAGGAACATTTGCCTAACCAAAGACTCTAGAGTTGAACGGCGTATGGACAATTAAAAATCAAAAGTTTTGTCAAGAAAAGATATATCTTTACTGCTAACCTCATACTACTACGAGTAGCAATCTTGGTGATTGTGCTATAATGATACGAGTCTTATGAAACCTATGAATGAGCTCAGTGACAGTAACTGCCAATGTATTTTTTCAAAATTCCTTCAGCTGCGACACGTGAAAGACTTCTTAGCTAATAGTAAAGTCTTATTCAAGGTAAGAACGCCTCCCTGTTAGTAAACTTCGTATAGCCAAGGAATACAAGCAGATTTTGAGTCCTAGCATTTCCAAGATGATGCATTGACGTTGTCAGGGACGACTTGTCACTGAGATTTTAATTAAAAATTTGTTTACAATGGCCACGAAAGCGTCGAGAATGTATAAGCTTATTTACTCCGCTTCTATGAGGAGTTCGGTTGATCAACAGATCAATCAACCGCCGAAAGTCCGGCAGTATGTGGGTCGTGAATTACACACTAGACTAACAATATCATTTGTTGGATGATTCGGCTTTTGCCACCGAAACGGGTTAAACGCCAAATCGTTGTGATTCAAAAACTTCATTCACGAGATGATTGCAATTTTCTCTAATGTTTGATTTCAAATCCATACGTACGTAGTATATATACCGTCGCTTTTCGCAGTGTTTTGAATAGTAAAAAAAAGTTGCTAAACCAGACAAATCCGTTGTAAAGTCGAAGAATCACGCCGATCGCCCCTCGTTTATATGTAAAGAAACAAGATAGTGTCAACAACGATAAAAACGATCAGAAGTACAGGCTATCTGCATTGATCGAGCTATCATGCCCGAAAACAAGGACTTAGAATCAACAAATGCCTCAACACTAGCTTTGGATAGCAACGTGGCAATGAAGACTGATGAAGCCACTGACGTACGAAAAGAAGCGGGTTTAGCAACTTGGTTAACAGGTTAGATAAACATCTCGTGGATAAATTTGATTGGATACTATTCTAATGCCTTTCTAGTTGTGGCTCTATTCATCGCTGTCATGAATACATGGTGGGTATCTCTCTCTATGCAACCACTTAAATGCTAATTAGTGTGTGATAAGGGGTATGATTATCTCATTTGGTGTTTTTCAAACCTACTATGTGTCGACATTAAATCAATCACTCTCGGATATCGCATGGATTGGTTCGATAGCTGTGTTCTTCCTCTTCTTCATGGGCATCATTAGCGGCCGTCTCACAGATGCAGGATATCACCGCATCACAACACTCATTGGTACGATTCTGGTTGTGTTGGGAACTTTCACGACCTCTATATCCAAGACATATTGGCAAATCTTTCTAGCCCAGGGAGTTTGTACTGGACTAGGTAACGGGTTTCTCCTCACACCTATGTCAACCATTGTCGCCAGTCATTTTAGGAAAAAACTTCCGCTAGTTATGGGAATAGCGTCCTGTGGGAGCGTAACTGGAGGTCTAATTTACCCTAGTATGGTGCGAACACTCCTGCCAACAATAGGATTTGGATGGACTTTGAGAGCCATTGGTTTCATACAAGCAGGGACTTTGGCAATTGCACTGGTTTCTGCAAAACCCAAATCAATCTCCAAGAACACAGGTCCAATCATCGATTTGATGGTCTTCAAAGAACCCGCGTTTACTTTACTTCTCGTTGGGTCATTTTTTGTCAGTATAAACTTTTCCTTGCTTCATCTATATGAACAATACACTTACGAATCTATAGGCTTTCCTAGGTGTCTTTTTCCCATTCTTCTTCTTGAGTTCTTATGCGCGGGAGAAACAAGGAATGTCATATGAAGACTCTCTCAATCTTACGCTCATTTTGAACGGCATAGGATTTGCGGGTCGCTTGCTACCCAGTGTACTTGCCAGGTTCTTCGGAACTTTGAATGTATTCATTGGAATGGTATTTTTTTCTGCGGTTTGTATGTTTACTTGGATACCGGTTCATTCGACAACAGGGTTGTACGTATGGACTGCTTTCAATAGTATGGCTGTAGGAGGAGTTCAATCACTTTCATTAGCTGTAGTACCTGTTATCACTACAGACATGTCAAAGATTGGAGCGCGATTAGGAATCGTCTTCACAGCTATTGGAATTGGAGCGTTAATTGGTTCTCCAATCTGTGGTGTTATTATTGCTTCAAATGACGGATCGTATACTGGAGCACAAGCTTTTTCTGGAGGTGTATTGGTTTTAGGAGGCTCAATCATGATCGGAGCACGAGAGGCCCAAAGACAAGAAATTCATAATGACGTCTGGGCAAGGATATAATAACATTCTAGGAGGTTCTATATACTTAGAATAGTATAGGCAAAGACATAGAAGAAAATGTGGATTAAAATATTAGTAAATCAATAGAGTGATATACTCAGCTAGATCGGTCTAGAATCTTCTTTCATTTTATAACAAGAATAAACTAATCAAATCAAATAACTCAAACCAACCAAAGCAAACTCAAACAAACCCAAAGCAAACCCAAACAAACCCAAACAAACCCAAACAAACCCAAACAAACCCAAATAAACCCAAACAAACCCAAACAAACCCAAACAAACCCAAAATAACAATAATAAAAACACAGTTACTATTATATAGTTGATTGTAGTATCTTATTAAGCTGCGGAAGAACTCGCTCTCAATCTCGTGAAATTATCTTTGGCTTGTCTTGCATGCGTAATAGCATTTCTAGCACTATTGGCCACATTTTGTGCTTCTATAAGATGTCTCTCATATCCCTGTATGCCTTCATATGCTTGTCGATAGTTGGCCATGAATTGAACCCGTCCTTCCATTTCTCTAAGTAAAAAGACTCATTAGCTTATTATATTCATATTTCACTATCAGTCTTAACTACATTTAGTACTCTATACTGTAGTTCGATCTGAGATATTTAAGATGTTGGATTTGGATAACATACGATAATGCCTTCTCGGCCCATTTGATAGCACGCTTTTGGAGCTCTCTATCATTTTCTTCGGTAGGATTGTTCCGACATTTATCTTTATACCATCTATCAAAGTCTCTTTTGCCTTGAATACGTTCAGCACCAAGTTGGTGATAAGTGTCATACTCGCGTCTCATTGTAGAGGACCATTTTTTCTTATCTGTATTTGTAAAGATATAGTTCTCTCTCTTATTGATTGTTTCGTTCTCCACAAGAACTTGTAAGGACTCTACTGAGAGATTAAGATCCTCACTGATGGTATTGGTCAATCCTGTGAGTTCGGATACACCAGACTGGCGTGTTTTCTGCGAATCTGTTGTATCTGCTGATTTACCAGATGTCTTTGACTTGCTAGATGTCTTTGATTTGTCGGAATCGGAACCGCGTCCTTCTGAAGGGGACTTTTTGGGTTTACATGTACATGTCGAAGGCCTGTGTTTACATGTCTTGCAACATCTGCAAGTGCTGTGATCACACTTTGGGCATTTCGATGGCATATTGACGAAGATTGAGGTAAGAAATGATAAAGTCTAGAAGGAGCAAGCGAGAGAAGGA
Source organism: Botrytis fragariae (assembly GCF_013461495.1). NCBI lineage: Eukaryota > Fungi > Ascomycota > Leotiomycetes > Helotiales > Sclerotiniaceae > Botrytis > Botrytis fragariae. Next base: position 25,186 of record NW_023501012.1, read on the forward strand.
GTACTTGGAAGAATATAACTAGAATTCTGAATGATATGGAAGTAATGGTGATTGAAGTTGTTGAGTCTGAAGATGAAATGAAATTCTGTTGATCTATTTGGTTTTTGATGGACTTTTTAAAGTAGTGCTTCAAGTATGAATACCAACAAAACACGACAGATTTGAAAATGCTATTAATAATTTGTCAATCATCATGAATCTTTAAGATGGCCATTCAAACCGCATGTAAGGTGATAGTTTGATGTCAATATAAACCTTTTTGGTGACCTTCAAAGTATTAAACGATGTCAAGCGCTTCTGTACGTAGAAGTTGTGTGACCACATGTATAGCGATAATTTGATGTCAACATAAACCTTTTTAGTGACCTTCAAAGTATTAAAAGATGTTAAGCGCTTCTGTACGTAGAAGTTGTATAATTACATGTGTAGTAATAGTTTAATCACCAACCTGATAGAAAGACATGTATACAACAAATGCCCCTTATTAGTATTTATAAGAATTTTAATATGCTTACTATCAGTAATAATCACTTTAATTAGAGAGGTAGTAATCATATAAATCATACTATCTTACTACTGTTCTCGAAAGTAGTAAGACAAACGAATTCCGAAGAAAACAATTTGATAAAAATTTTTGAATTAAGTAATCCGTTTTGAAAATTCCTATAAGGAATTGAAAGATTATGTCTATCAGGACAGAGAAAAAGAATTCTATTAATAGGACCTACTATTCACACAGGGGCCCTTTATTAGTGGGAAACATAGTACTTTAACTGAGATTACTCTATATAAACCCTACTTTTCCGGTTATAAAGATCAGTGAGAAGTATTACGGAGGTACTCGCACCGTAATATGGATTATAAGATAAACCTAAGATGGTACGCTAAGACTAGCGCACCTGCGTACATAGATACATATATAGCCTCTCCGTAGTATAAATGAGAACTTCGTCCTTCTTTACACTATTCTCATACCATAAGACCTTGATATTAAAACCTTTGAAAATAGTACTATAGGAATAATAGAATTAAAAGATAATTCAAGATAATAATAACAGTAACGAACTAACCCTGACTGCTACAGTTACTATACACTTCTATTAGCCGAAACTCCATAAAACGTGTTTTTTCACATATTACACTTTTATAATTATATTTTATTATTTTAATAATGCTTTCAATTTATATTGTATGATGTGTTGGAGGTACACAAAATGATCCTTATAAATGTTTTATTTTATATATATACAGCAAAATAGTTAGTAAGATAGAGAAAGGTTTTAATCTTTATTAAATTACGAAGAATCTTAGATTCTCTTATAAAATTATATAATATATCTTTTTATAAGATTTAATATATAATAATAATATATATCTATTAACGTGGTTTATTAGTATGTGGTTCATATCAATGAATGGCCCACTTTCACCTCAATTTATACTTTCAAATTCATATTTCTCAATAATTATTGAATCAATTAATTAAAACTATTATAAATCTAATAATCTAGGATTTATTATATCATTTTTATAGATTCTTATATTATAACCTATTTTTCCATATTTGTTATAATATTGATTAAAGAATGCCTCCGTATTGGAATTTCCTTTATTTTGATATTTATTATATCGAATTTAGATATTAATCTTTTATTGAAATAATATATTTATAGTTTTTTATTCAATAAATATTTCTTCTTAATATAATTAGGTTTTTTTTGTGTATCGATATTTGTTTAATATCTCATTTGTTTTTTGAAATATATAAATCTTTGTATTTAAAAGTATATTCTTATATATTAATCTTTCTATACTCTTAGTTAAAGCTAATATAGTTTCAAATAAAGGTATAGAAAAGCTTGATTGATGATGAGTTATTCAAAATTTAATTAGTATTGATTGAAAAAGCGCCTCTATAGGATTATAAAGTATTTGAAAGATTTAAGGTTCTGAATTAAGAGGAGGAAAAATAAATATATAGATTCGAATATTTAATTTAGAAAGTATTATTTCAGGATTGAATGAAATTAATTCTATTCCTCGAAATCCTAATTTTATATTCTAATTCATAATTAATTGTTGATATATAGTTTTAAAAGCTATAAAGAATTCGATCTTTAAGATATAATTGATATGTGTTTTTATAAATCTCTCAATTTGTATGCTATACTCTTGTTTTAAGATACTAAAATATTTAATATTAAGAGGCTGAATTAAATGATTTGAATGTAGTAGTAAATATATATATTTAATATTATTCTTTTTGTAATAGTTCTGGAATAGTATTAATTTATGGCTTTTATGCCTATTCAGTACTAGTATTCTATATTTGCTCTTAATTCGATTTCTTATATATTTATCAAAATATTTCAACTATTCTAATTCTATCTCATTATTCGTTTATTTATTGCTTATAGATTTAATAGCCCAATCTATAGAAAGATTGATTTCTATATATTAATTAGAAAAATGTATTTATCTTTGAACTATCAGAAATAAAAATATAATATTCTTTTTATTATTGTCATATACAATCACTATCGCTTATTCTCAATTATCTAATTATATAGCTTTACTTTTATTATATCTCTTAGTATTAGTAATAATTATATTAATATTTATAATATTTATTATAAAGCCAGTTTCATCAAAATTCCATAAATTGTAATTAAAAATACTATATTTCGCTCGCATATTTAATATAAATCAAAACTAATTTTCAATAAATATAAAATATTTATAGAGAACTTTTTGAAAATTATAAACATATTTAAAACATATCTTTAGTTCTATATAATATTTAATAAATCAATAAGCCTAGAGCTTTTTAATTCTTTTTGTATTTCGAGATTCAAGAATATAATTCGCTATATTTTTTATTCCCTTTTATTTAGATACAAAACCTTTTGAATTTATATCAATTATATATTAAATAATGATTTCCTTTTCTAGTTCCAAGAGATTTTGAGATTTAGATTGAATTTCTGTATAAGGAGGGATACCATCAATTTTATGTTATAGTGTTGATTATAGGATATTATATAGTATTACAACCTTTCGAGTATTTAGCTTCTTATTTTTCTAAATAGTTGTAATAACAAGTAATATACAAGCTTCTTTATTATTCGAATCCATTATAGATTATTGATAAAATACATATTGAAATAAAAAAATTGAATTGAAATGAAAATAGGCCATCCATTGATATAGGCCACGCACTGATAAACCACGTTATATATTAATTGATTTAAATTATATATTAATTGATTTAAATTATATATTAATTGATTTAAATTATATATTAAATAAAATAAATGAATACTATTATAATATATATAATTATTTCTAAAAGCTATATATAAATAGATTATTCAAGAGGTTGGGCTTGATTGTAGTATTAAAACTATTAAGAGGATTTTGATTAAATATAATATAGTTAATTAGAAATATAAGAAAAGATTAAAGCTTATATCAATATATATTACTAAAAGATTTAAATAGTATTTAGCTTATAGAGAATTAATAATTAAAAAATGGAATCTAATTGTATAGTTAGATAAATACTTTATAAAATAGGGAAAAGGAAAAAGATTAAAATAATACTTTTATATTAACTTTCAGAAATAGGACTTAGAAATGGTTGAAATATATGGTATGAATAAGAATATAAAGATTATATATTAGGGAAACTTTTAAAATATTAGGAGGAGTAATTTATATATAATTATCAGAAGTAGACAGCAAGTTACGCATAAGAAGTGATATATTGAATATGTATATGTAATCTATATATCCAGGAAGTTCGAAAAAAGAGTTTTATAGTAATATGTATATATTATATATGTACTATACATATAATTTCTAACATTTTTTTTATAATAGAAATCTATTATTTAAATTATATAAAATCTATATATATATATATATTTATAAAAAGCTTTATTAACTCCTATAACAATATTAATACTTCAATATTATCTGTAGTATCTATATTTTTAATAGAATTCGATAATTCTATAATCTAATATTATATTATAATATAAAAGTACTCTTTTATCTAAATCCTATTTTCCCTACCTATGTCAAATGAAATCCAATCCACTAAAAAATATAGCAGTATAAATTCGATTTGTTTTTATAAAATCCCTTTTATATGTATACTAATGGATTGCTTCAGATTCGTTATTTTCGGATTGTAGGGTTACTTTTTTAGTATGGTAAACAACCCAAATTCAATCTCATATAAACAGATCTCCAGCTTATCTGTTACCCCACATAATTTATTCAAAATAATCAATTTGGTTAATTTAGTTAATTTATAATAAATTAACTAATTCAATTAATTCAAATAGTTTTTGATAAATTCAATAAATTTAGTAAATAAAGTGAATCTAATAAATCTAATAAAATTATTGAAATAAATGAAATTTATTAATTTAATTAATTTAATCAATTTAATCAATTTAATCAATTTAATCAATTTAAATCAATCAAATTAATCAAATCAACCAAAATAATTGATTTAACCAAATACAATATTAATATCTATTAACTCTTTTTGATATATATATATTCAGTATTTTAGATCTAATTTTAAATCTTTTCTATAAGTTATAAAGCCAGAGTATATAAATTGTTTTATAAAAATATTAATAATTTATTTAATTTCTGAAATCTATACAATATATAGCTTTTTGATATTAATTATATCTTTTCGAATATAATATTATCGAATATTGATATACTTTATTTTACTATAAAATTTATTCTTTTACATCCAATCAACTCTATTAATATTATTATAATATAAAGTTAAAATAAAGAATTCTTTTTTAGAGCATTCTTTTAAATCTTTTATTAATTTTTCTATTCAAATTAATTCTTTTGTACCCTCATTTACTATTATAATCTCAGCTTCTATTATACAAAGAAATATCGATTTTTGTTTTATTAAAGATTATACTATAGCACTATCATATCTAATAAAAACTATTTCTTAAATAGATTTCCTATTAGCTACAAATCCCTATATCGAATCTATATAAACCCAATATTTATATAAAAATATATTGAGTTGATTTGAATAGATTATATCAATTGAATATATACTAGCAAAATATTAAAGCAAATGTTTTATAAATACTAAATAACTTTCCTTTAATATATACATAATATAAGTAAATTGGTTTACAGTATATACTATATCAAATTGAATATAATTGAAAGAATAAATAATATTATTAATAATTTATAAATAAAAAGTCTTATTATTTTTGTATAATAGATTATCTATTTCCACATTTCGAATAATTATATTTAAAGATAAAAGCAAATCCTTGATATCTGAAAGATTAATTCCAAATCTATATAGAATTTTCTTTATATAATTTGATTAATATATTTTGAGTAATCGATTTTATCGATTTTGCTTTATTTGAATATTTAGAAATATATTAATTTCACTCAAATCTTTATATTTCTATTTACTTAAAATTGTTTTTTTTATTAAATTTATATTAATATAATTTCCTATTATTAATAGATTATTTATATACAATAAAATATAAAATCTCTTTTTTATAAAAAGATTTGAATTTATTATAAATTCTTTAAATTTAATTTTTTTGAAAAATCTTCGAAGAATAGTTTATTAAATTCTTAATACTTGTTTTAGCTTATAAAGTAACTTTTTTAATTTAAAATATAATTTATTTTTGAATTTAATCTCAGAAAAGATTTCTTTAAAAAATTCTAATACTTTCATAAGGATTTCTATATCCATTAGCTTACTATTTAAAAAAGCAATATTGATATCCATATTATTAATCTCTAAATCTTTTATTATAGCTTTTATTAATAAAATATATAATATTAAATATCTTACTACACTAATAAAGATTTCTTAATAATTTATTCTATATATTTAAAAATAATCTTTGATTATTAATTTTACTTTTCTTTTAACCAACTTATTAAAATAATCTAATTTATTTCTTAGAATATATCTATTATTTAATAGTTTTTAATCTACAAATACAACTCCATTTATAATTTCGAAAATACTATTATCCTTAAAACTCTATAATTCATTTCTAATTATTTCTATCTATACTTAAGCATCCCCTTACATAACATCTTCAAACTCTACTAATTTTTTTAATATTAATTTAAAATTATTAATTAAAGAGTTTTTAGAATATATAAAGATAATATATAATATAACTATATATTAAACTATCGTCGGTCATAGGCTAATAGTATGTAATGGAAGCTGGCTCTGGTTAACGACTAAAATGGATTATATAAGCAGTGTGACACGTGATATTAAAGAATCTATATTAAATAATAATCTCTCTTATTCTATATTCAAGGGAAAAAAGCCTCTTTTTATACTTTTTCCTTCTAATTCAATATTTCCATTTTCATAAATCTCTTATAAATCTCTTCCTAATTTGTTCATTCTTTTGAAATAAAGCCCTTTTTTATATTCTTTATTTTTATATCCATTTTCAAATTTATAACCATTTTCGGCTTAATGGTTATTTTCGAATTAATAATCGCTTTCATAAGCTTATAGGCAATAATTATATAATCTAATTATATAATATATTAATATTAAATTAAATACTATTAAAAAGATATATATATTATATTATTTTTAATTAAAACAATAGTTTTCTTTAATATATATTATCTTTTTATATATAAATATATATATATTAGTCTTATTAAAAACCTTCTTATTTTAAAAGGAAAAAGAGTACTAATTTTTTATATATATTTTTATTTTAATAATAATAATTATTAAAATTTTGAATCATATTAATAAATCTTGATAATTTGATTCTTTCTAATGGCTTAGTTAATTCATCAGCTAATTGATTTTCTATAGAAATCCATATTAGGTCTAAATATTCTTTATTTATAAGATCTCTTATATAATAATATTTAATATCAATATGCTTATTTTTAATATTAAACTAGCTTTTAATAAATTTCTAATAAATATCTAAATAATCTTTTTAATAAATTTCTAAATAATCTTTTTAATAATATTATTTTAAAAATTATATCTATAAAAAAAATAGGGTTAGGGTTAGGGTTAGGGTTAGGGTTAGGGTTAGGGTTAGGGTTAGGGGTTAGGGTTAGGGTTAGGGTTAGGGTTAGGGTTAGGGTTAGG